>NW_019716271.1:0-2209 GCF_900074925.1 Ramularia collo-cygni | reverse complement strand
AAGCACTCCTTAGATTTACTAACTTCTATAGGCGGTTTATTTAGTAGTACTTACGCATTATAAGGCCCTTAACCGACCTTTCGAAGGGAGCTATTAAAGGTAGGAAGCTAGGGAAGATCCCTTAGGGCGCTAGCGAAGAGAATGCGCTAAGCTAGCTTAAGGAAGCTTTTTAGTTAGCCCTACTGCTAAGGTACTATAACCCTACGCTTCGCCTACGAGTCGAAACCGACGTATCGGACTTCGCGCTTACGGGCATCCTCTTATAGCAGTTTAAGGACAAACAGTAGTATCCTATTGCTTTTTAGTTACGGAAGATAATTCCGGCCGAATATAATTACGAGACCTACGATAAAGAGCTACTTGTAGTAGTAAGTGCATTTAAGTAGTAGCGCCCGTACCTCGATAGCGCTACGCATACGATTTAAGTAATCGTCGACTATACCAACCTTAAAGCTTTTATAACGATAAAACAGTTAGTCGGTCGATAGGTACGATAGGCGGTTTAATTAGCGCCCTTCGACTTTACTATCGAACATCGCGTAGGGATAAAGAACCCTACGGATAGTCCGAGTAGGCGTAGCGACTACGAAACGAGTACGACGGAGTCGTCTTAGCATATAAGCATACTATTGCCTACACTATAAAGCAAACTTTAGAACTAGCAATCTAATAAAGCTCTTCGAAGCGAGACAGAGCCCTCTATTAGAAGAGTAAGAGCTATGTACTACGCGATTAAGTGCGAGGGATTACTACCTACTAGAGCATACGGCGAGCTTTCGCTACCTAGGCGTGTTRTAGCCGTCCTAGTAGCTATAGACTTAGCCCTTAGAAATATTCTAGACCTAATACTCGGTTACGCTAAAGCACTAGTAAACGTAGACGTAGATGCTTCGAGCATACGCGACGCGGCTAGGGAGAAGGGCGAGTACGAAGGCTATATTGTTAAGGATAGAACATTATTCTACGGCGATGCCCTATACATTCCGAAAGACCACGCTTTACGTGCGTAACTAATACGTATATACTACGATAACGCTCTCGCCGGACACTTTAGGAAGGCGAAGACGCTCGAGTTACTTTAGCGGAAGTACTATTAGCTACGCATAGCTACTAATGTCGTAGAGTATATTAAGGGGTGCTATATATGCCTCGTAAGTAAGGCGCGGTACTACCGCCCCTACGGAGTAATAGTTCTATTACCTATACCGGATCGAGCATAGCAAGAAATTAGTATAGACTTTATTACGGACCTACTACCTAGTAAGCGCGGAGACAGCGTCTATACTACGGTGCTCGTAATCGTCGACCGCTATAGCAAGATAGCTTTGTTTATCCCTACTACTAAGCAATGTAATATAGTAGAGCTAGCGGATATCTTCATATCTTACGTAGTCTATAAATACGGCGTACTAGTAGGCATTGTTAGTAATAGAGGCTCGGTTTTTACTAGCTAATACTAGTCTGACTTCTACTACGAAGCGTATATAAAGCGTAAGCTAAGCATAGCCTTCTACCCTTAGACGGATAGATAGACTAAGAAAGCTAATTAGACGCTTAAGCAATACCTACGCTGCTACTACGGTACGTAGTAGGACAGCTAGGCGTAATAGCTACCTATAGCTAAATTTGCGTGTAATAATAGCGTATACGCGGGCCTTAAAATAAGCCCTTTCTAAATCCTCTACGGATAGAACCTAGAGCTAGCGAYRCGCCCTCTAGGCGACGGCGCTAATGCCTAAGACATCGCTCGGGACGAGCTCTTAGAAGGGAGAATGCCGGCCGCTATCGACTTAGCGAAGCGTATACGTAGCGTATATAAGGAGCTTACTAAGCGATAGCGTGAAGCTAAAGAGCAACAGTTAAAGTACTATAATAAGAGCTACAAGCCTATAAGCTTTAATATTGGTAATCTAGTGCTTCTCTCTACGAAGAACCTTAAGCTAGAGGGCAAGAAGAAGATAGGACCTAAATAGCTAGGCCTATACCGCGTAATTAACGTAATCGGGACTTAGGCGTATCGCTTGTAGTTACCTACCTTAGCAAGGATCTATAACGTCTTCTACGTTACTCTATTAGAGCTATATTCTAGCCGGAAGAGTAAAGCGTAAGAGGAGCGTATACTACTCGTAGTCGACGAGGATAGGTAGTAGGAGGTTAAAGAGATTCTTAATAAGAGGGTATAAAAGGGCGAAACGTTTTATTTAGTGAA
>NW_019716268.1:849155-850979 GCF_900074925.1 Ramularia collo-cygni | reverse complement strand
ACTTCGGTAGATTTATTGCCGCTTCCTTTTCGATCTTAATCTGTCGTATATAGGTTGCCTTTATACTAGTAAGCTGCGCTTTATCTAGGAGGCTCCTACTAATGTATCCGTTAAGAACCTCGTCGTCTAATATCTCGCTTTTATTAGAGTTAATAATAATTAGCATAGTGCTTAAGGATAGCGTATTCGTCCGTAGCGGTATTAGTATCGCCCGTACAATCGGTTTATTCGAAGGTACCGGCGGTATTAGGTTATAATCGCCGTAGAAGTAACATTTCTTATTATCTAGTATATACTTTATATAGTCGAATTAGGGCCGAGTAGGGCATATACGCTTCTATACTTTCTTTACTTGCTTCTTAGAACCTATCGGTATAAAGCGGACTCGTAAATATAGCGTCGTATACGTTTATATAAAGGAAGGAATATCGTCTATAGGAAGGGGGTTAGAGGAGGATTTTAGTAAAGGGGCAATCCTTTATTGCTCTATAGGTATAACTACGTAAAGACGGGGGATAGAGCGTACGCTACTTAATAAGTATTATACAAATATATAGGCGCATAAATTTGTTACATAGTTATTATAGAGTTCTTATAGAGATTATAGCCGGGGCTGCTAATACTAGTAGGGATAGAAGCATATTAGCTATATATCCCCGGTGTATATAGTCCTATTAGAGCATTAGAACGTAAAGTAATCCTATTATACCGATAATCTATTCCGACTTATCCGACTAATAATTAACCTCCGATATATCGCTGTTACTACTTTCCGAGTTATCCTCTTTTAAAAGCTCTCTATTAATTAAACCCTCTAGTGCCTCCTTAAGCTCTTTACGCGAGCGGTTATTATCGYACTAATCGCGAAACGCCTATATAATATCTTCCGAGTCGAYMTAAAATCCTTCCTACTTCCTACCGCCGCGGGGAATTAATATCTTATATAGYATATCCTTAGGAACCTTACGTAGCTCTTCTACGAGGTTCTCGTATGCGATCTAGTRCTACGGCTTTTATACGCTTAGTAYAAACTTRTACGAGCTTAGTCGACYRAGCGGAAAGCCCTTTATCTTTAGAATACTTAAGCAGAGCTTAAGCATCTCCTATAGAATATACTCCTTAGAATCTATATATATTAGCAAATAATTTAAGATCTATTATATGCGTTCGCTAGTATAAACGTACCCTACTTTGCGTAAGCTTCTATAAGACTATTAAAGTAGGCCTTATCGATTAGATATCTAATACTTAGCCTTCCCTCCTTCTCTACCTAGTTATAGCGATAGCTTAGTACACTACCCCTTACGTGCGGTCTATTAGATTGTCTTCGTACGGGGTGCTTGTTCTATATATATACGAACGAGGCTAGTTCTTTCCGCATAATAGGTGTGTAGATATACTTTATAGTAATGCGGTTAGCCTTCTTTGCTTTATAAAACTACCCCTTCTTCTTTAATATTATAAAGAAGCCCTATAATATTAAGATTAATTAGCCTAACCCGTATAATTAGATTCGGATATAACGGGAGCATTGCTAAAGTATATATAGATAATATGCTCTATATACTTATATGCTATGCCTTAAACCTTCCTTATATAAGCTAGCCCTACTATGCCTCGATACGGACATTAGTAGTGCTTATTCTAAACACAAAGTAGCGGCGAAAGCGTACTTTACGCCCACGAATAATCCTTACGTGTTAATATTAAGCCTGCGCTATAAGGAGTGTCTCTTTACCCTTATCTATCCGAATAATACGAGGTACTCTTATAAGCTTTTTATAAGCTTTCGCAAAGTTAGATAGTATAGATACTATTATACGG